>NC_133827.1:0-5000 GCF_047830755.1 Zonotrichia albicollis | reverse complement strand
AGGGTTAGGGTTAGGGTTAGGGTTAGGGTTAGGGTTAGGGTTAGGGTTAGGGTTAGGGTTAGGGTTAGGGTTAGGGTTAGGGTTAGGGTTAGGGTTAGGGTTAGGGTTAGGGTTAGGGTTAGGGTTAGGGTTAGGGTTAGGGTTAGGGTTAGGGTTAGGGTTAGGGTTAGGGTTAGGGTTAGGGTTAGGGTTAGGGTTAGGGTTAGGGTTAGGGTTAGGGTTAGGGTTAGGGTTAGGGTTAGGGTTAGGGTTAGGGTTAGGGTTAGGGTTAGGGTTAGGGTTAGGGTTAGGGTTAGGGTTAGGGTTAGGGTTAGGGTTAGGGTTAGGGTTAGGGTTAGGGTTAGGGTTAGGGTTAGGGTTAGGGTTAGGGTTAGGGTTAGGGTTAGGGTTAGGGTTAGGGTTAGGGTTAGGGTTAGGGTTAGGGTTAGGGTTAGGGTTAGGGTTAGGGTTAGGGTTAGGGTTAGGGTTAGGGTTAGGGTTAGGGTTAGGGTTAGGGTTAGGGTTAGGGTTAGGGTTAGGGTTAGGGTTAGGGTTAGGGTTAGGGTTAGGGTTAGGGTTAGGGTTAGGGTTAGGGTTAGGGTTAGGGTTAGGGTTAGGGTTAGGGTTAGGGTTAGGGTTAGGGTTAGGGTTAGGGTTAGGGTTAGGGTTAGGGTTAGGGTTAGGGTTAGGGTTAGGGTTAGGGTTAGGGTTAGGGTTAGGGTTAGGGTTAGGGTTAGGGTTAGGGTTAGGGTTAGGGTTAGGGTTAGGGTTAGGGTTAGGGTTAGGGTTAGGGTTAGGGTTAGGGTTAGGGTTAGGGTTAGGGTTAGGGTTAGGGTTAGGGTTAGGGTTAGGGTTAGGGTTAGGGTTAGGGTTAGGGTTAGGGTTAGGGTTAGGGTTAGGGTTAGGGTTAGGGTTAGGGTTAGGGTTAGGGTTAGGGTTAGGGTTAGGGTTAGGGTTAGGGTTAGGGTTAGGGTTAGGGTTAGGGTTAGGGTTAGGGTTAGGGTTAGGGTTAGGGTTAGGGTTAGGGTTAGGGTTAGGGTTAGGGTTAGGGTTAGGGTTAGGGTTAGGGTTAGGGTTAGGGTTAGGGTTAGGGTTAGGGTTAGGGTTAGGGTTAGGGTTAGGTTAGGGTTAGGGTTAGGGTTAGGGTTAGGGTTAGGGTTAGGGTTAGGGTTAGGGTTAGGGTTAGGGTTAGGGTTAGGGTTAGGGTTAGGGTTAGGGTTAGGGTTAGGGTTAGGGTTAGGGTTAGGGTTAGGGTTAGGGTTAGGGTTAGGGTTAGGGTTAGGGTTAGGGTTAGGGTTAGGGTTAGGGTTAGGGTTAGGGTTAGGGTTAGGGTTAGGGTTAGGGTTAGGGTTAGGGTTAGGGTTAGGGTTAGGGTTAGGGTTAGGGTTAGGGTTAGGGTTAGGGTTAGGGTTAGGGTTAGGGTTAGGGTTAGGGTTAGGGTTAGGGTTAGGGTTAGGGTTAGGGTTAGGGTTAGGGTTAGGGTTAGGGTTAGGGTTAGGGTTAGGGTTAGGGTTAGGGTTAGGGTTAGGGTTAGGGTTAGGGTTAGGGTTAGGGTTAGGGTTAGGGTTAGGGTTAGGGTTAGGGTTAGGGTTAGGGTTAGGGTTAGGGTTAGGGTTAGGGTTAGGGTTAGGGTTAGGGTTAGGGTTAGGGTTAGGGTTAGGGTTAGGGTTAGGGTTAGGGTTAGGGTTAGGGTTAGGGTTAGGGTTAGGGTTAGGGTTAGGGTTAGGGTTAGGGTTAGGGTTAGGGTTAGGGTTAGGGTTAGGGTTAGGGTTAGGGTTAGGGTTAGGGTTAGGGTTAGGGTTAGGGTTAGGGTTAGGGTTAGGGTTAGGGTTAGGGTTAGGGTTAGGGTTAGGGTTAGGGTTAGGGTTAGGGTTAGGGTTAGGGTTAGGGTTAGGGTTAGGGTTAGGGTTAGGGTTAGGGTTAGGGTTAGGGTTAGGGTTAGGGTTAGGGTTAGGGTTAGGGTTAGGGTTAGGGTTAGGGTTAGGGTTAGGGTTAGGGTTAGGGTTAGGGTTAGGGTTAGGGTTAGGGTTAGGGTTAGGGTTAGGGTTAGGGTTAGGGTTAGGGTTAGGGTTAGGGTTAGGGTTAGGGTTAGGGTTAGGGTTAGGGTTAGGGTTAGGGTTAGGGTTAGGGTTAGGGTTAGGGTTAGGGTTAGGGTTAGGGTTAGGGTTAGGGTTAGGGTTAGGGTTAGGGTTAGGGTTAGGGTTAGGGTTAGGGTTAGGGTTAGGGTTAGGGTTAGGGTTAGGGTTAGGGTTAGGGTTAGGGTTAGGGTTAGGGTTAGGGTTAGGGTTAGGGTTAGGGTTAGGGTTAGGGTTAGGGTTAGGGTTAGGGTTAGGGTTAGGGTTAGGGTTAGGGTTAGGGTTAGGGTTAGGGTTAGGGTTAGGGTTAGGGTTAGGGTTAGGGTTAGGGTTAGGGTTAGGGTTAGGGTTAGGGTTAGGGTTAGGGTTAGGGTTAGGGTTAGGGTTAGGGTTAGGGTTAGGGTTAGGGTTAGGGTTAGGGTTAGGGTTAGGGTTAGGGTTAGGGTTAGGGTTAGGGTTAGGGTTAGGGTTAGGGTTAGGGTTAGGGTTAGGGTTAGGGTTAGGGTTAGGGTTAGGGTTAGGGTTAGGGTTAGGGTTAGGGTTAGGGTTAGGGTTAGGGTTAGGGTTAGGGTTAGGGTTAGGGTTAGGGTTAGGGTTAGGGTTAGGGTTAGGGTTAGGGTTAGGGTTAGGGTTAGGGTTAGGGTTAGGGTTAGGGTTAGGGTTAGGGTTAGGGTTAGGGTTAGGGTTAGGGTTAGGGTTAGGGTTAGGGTTAGGGTTAGGGTTAGGGTTAGGGTTAGGGTTAGGGTTAGGGTTAGGGTTAGGGTTAGGGTTAGGGTTAGGGTTAGGGTTAGGGTTAGGGTTAGGGTTAGGGTTAGGGTTAGGGTTAGGGTTAGGGTTAGGGTTAGGGTTAGGGTTAGGGTTAGGGTTAGGGTTAGGGTTAGGGTTAGGGTTAGGGTTAGGGTTAGGGTTAGGGTTAGGGTTAGGGTTAGGGTTAGGGTTAGGGTTAGGGTTAGGGTTAGGGTTAGGGTTAGGGTTAGGGTTAGGGTTAGGGTTAGGGTTAGGGTTAGGGTTAGGGTTAGGGTTAGGGTTAGGGTTAGGGTTAGGGTTAGGGTTAGGGTTAGGGTTAGGGTTAGGGTTAGGGTTAGGGTTAGGGTTAGGGTTAGGGTTAGGGTTAGGGTTAGGGTTAGGGTTAGGGTTAGGGTTAGGGTTAGGGTTAGGGTTAGGGTTAGGGTTAGGGTTAGGGTTAGGGTTAGGGTTAGGGTTAGGGTTAGGGTTAGGGTTAGGGTTAGGGTTAGGGTTAGGGTTAGGGTTAGGGTTAGGGTTAGGGTTAGGGTTAGGGTTAGGGTTAGGGTTAGGGTTAGGGTTAGGGTTAGGGTTAGGGTTAGGGTTAGGGTTAGGGTTAGGGTTAGGGTTAGGGTTAGGGTTAGGGTTAGGGTTAGGGTTAGGGTTAGGGTTAGGGTTAGGGTTAGGGTTAGGGTTAGGGTTAGGGTTAGGGTTAGGGTTAGGGTTAGGGTTAGGGTTAGGGTTAGGGTTAGGGTTAGGGTTAGGGTTAGGGTTAGGGTTAGGGTTAGGGTTAGGGTTAGGGTTAGGGTTAGGGTTAGGGTTAGGGTTAGGGTTAGGGTTAGGGTTAGGGTTAGGGTTAGGGTTAGGGTTAGGGTTAGGGTTAGGGTTAGGGTTAGGGTTAGGGTTAGGGTTAGGGTTAGGGTTAGGGTTAGGGTTAGGGTTAGGGTTAGGGTTAGGGTTAGGGTTAGGGTTAGGGTTAGGGTTAGGGTTAGGGTTAGGGTTAGGGTTAGGGTTAGGGTTAGGGTTAGGGTTAGGGTTAGGGTTAGGGTTAGGGTTAGGGTTAGGGTTAGGGTTAGGGTTAGGGTTAGGGTTAGGGTTAGGGTTAGGGTTAGGGTTAGGGTTAGGGTTAGGGTTAGGGTTAGGGTTAGGGTTAGGGTTAGGGTTAGGGTTAGGGTTAGGGTTAGGGTTAGGGTTAGGGTTAGGGTTAGGGTTAGGGTTAGGGTTAGGGTTAGGGTTAGGGTTAGGGTTAGGGTTAGGGTTAGGGTTAGGGTTAGGGTTAGGGTTAGGGTTAGGGTTAGGGTTAGGGTTAGGGTTAGGGTTAGGGTTAGGGTTAGGGTTAGGGTTAGGGTTAGGGTTAGGGTTAGGGTTAGGGTTAGGGTTAGGGTTAGGGTTAGGGTTAGGGTTAGGGTTAGGGTTAGGGTTAGGGTTAGGGTTAGGGTTAGGGTTAGGGTTAGGGTTAGGGTTAGGGTTAGGGTTAGGGTTAGGGTTAGGGTTAGGGTTAGGGTTAGGGTTAGGGTTAGGGTTAGGGTTAGGGTTAGGGTTAGGGTTAGGGTTAGGGTTAGGGTTAGGGTTAGGGTTAGGGTTAGGGTTAGGGTTAGGGTTAGGGTTAGGGTTAGGGTTAGGGTTAGGGTTAGGGTTAGGGTTAGGGTTAGGGTTAGGGTTAGGGTTAGGGTTAGGGTTAGGGTTAGGGTTAGGGTTAGGGTTAGGGTTAGGGTTAGGGTTAGGGTTAGGGTTAGGGTTAGGGTTAGGGTTAGGGTTAGGGTTAGGGTTAGGGTTAGGGTTAGGGTTAGGGTTAGGGTTAGGGTTAGGGTTAGGGTTAGGGTTAGGGTTAGGGTTAGGGTTAGGGTTAGGGTTAGGGTTAGGGTTAGGGTTAGGGTTAGGGTTAGGGTTAGGGTTAGGAGGTTAGGGTTAGGGTTAGGGTTAGGGTTAGGGTTAGGGTTAGGGTTAGGGTTAGGGTTAGGGTTAGGGTTAGGGTTAGGGTTAGGGTTAGGGTTAGGGTTAGGGTTAGGGTTAGGGTTAGGGTTAGGGTTAGGGTTAGGGTTAGGGTTAGGGTTAGGGTTAGGGTTAGGGTTAGGGTTAGGGTTAGGGTTAGGGTTAGGGTTAGGGTTAGGGTTAGGGTTAGGGTTAGGGTTAGGGTTAGGGTTAGGGTTAGGGTTAGGGTTAGGGTTAGGGTTAGGGTTAGGGTTAGGGTTAGGGTTAGGTAGGGTTAGGGTTAGGGTTAGA
>NC_133826.1:45919125-45928137 GCF_047830755.1 Zonotrichia albicollis | reverse complement strand
AACCCTAACCCTATACCTACCCTAACCCTAACCCTAACCCTAACCCTAACCCTAACCCTAACCCTAACCCTAACCCTAACCCTAACCCTAACCCTAACCCTAACCCTAACCCTAACCCTAACCCTAACCCTAACCCTAACCCTAACCCTAACCCTAACCCTAACCCTAACCCTAACCCTAACCCTAACCCTAACCCTAACCCTAACCCTAACCCTAACCCTAACCCTAACCCTAACCCTAACCCTAACCCTAACCCTAACCCTAACCCTAACCCTAACCCTAACCCTAACCCTAACCCTAACCCTAACCCTAACCCTAACCCTAACCCTAACCCTAACCCTAACCCTAACCCTAACCCTAACCCTAACCCTAACCCTAACCCTAACCCTAACCCTAACCCTAACCCTAACCCTAACCCTAACCCTAACCCTAACCCTAACCCTAACCCTAACCCTAACCCTAACCCTAACCCTAACCCTAACCCTAACCCTAACCCTAACCCTAACCCTAACCCTAACCCTAACCCTAACCCTAACCCTAACCCTAACCCTAACCCTAACCCTAACCCTAACCCTAACCCTAACCCTAACCCTAACCCTAACCCTAACCCTAACCCTAACCCTAACCCTAACCCTAACCCTAACCCTAACCCTAACCCTAACCCTAACCCTAACCCTAACCCTAACCCTAACCCTAACCCTAACCCTAACCCTAACCCTAACCCTAACCCTAACCCTAACCCTAACCCTAACCCTAACCCTAACCCTAACCCTAACCCTAACCCTAACCCTAACCCTAACCCTAACCCTAACCCTAACCCTAACCCTAACCCTAACCCTAACCCTAACCCTAACCCTAACCCTAACCCTAACCCTAACCCTAACCCTAACCCTAACCCTAACCCTAACCCTAACCCTAACCCTAACCCTAACCCTAACCCTAACCCTAACCCTAACCCTAACCCTAACCCTAACCCTAACCCTAACCCTAACCCTAACCCTAACCCTAACCCTAACCCTAACCCTAACCCTAACCCTAACCCTAACCCTAACCCTAACCCTAACCCTAACCCTAACCCTAACCCTAACCCTAACCCTAACCCTAACCCTAACCCTAACCCTAACCCTAACCCTAACCCTAACCCTAACCCTAACCCTAACCCTAACCCTAACCCTAACCCTAACCCTAACCCTAACCCTAACCCTAACCCTAACCCTAACCCTAACCCTAACCCTAACCCTAACCCTAACCCTAACCCTAACCCTAACCCTAACCCTAACCCTAACCCTAACCCTAACCCTAACCCTAACCCTAACCCTAACCCTAACCCTAACCCTAACCCTAACCCTAACCCTAACCCTAACCCTAACCCTAACCCTAACCCTAACCCTAACCCTAACCCTAACCCTAACCCTAACCCTAACCCTAACCCTAACCCTAACCCTAACCCTAACCCTAACCCTAACCCTAACCCTAACCCTAACCCTAACCCTAACCCTAACCCTAACCCTAACCCTAACCCTAACCCTAACCCTAACCCTAACCCTAACCCTAACCCTAACCCTAACCCTAACCCTAACCCTAACCCTAACCCTAACCCTAACCCTAACCCTAACCCTAACCCTAACCCTAACCCTAACCCTAACCCTAACCCTAACCCTAACCCTAACCCTAACCCTAACCCTAACCCTAACCCTAACCCTAACCCTAACCCTAACCCTAACCCTAACCCTAACCCTAACCCTAACCCTAACCCTAACCCTAACCCTAACCCTAACCCTAACCCTAACCCTAACCCTAACCCTAACCCTAACCCTAACCCTAACCCTAACCCTAACCCTAACCCTAACCCTAACCCTAACCCTAACCCTAACCCTAACCCTAACCCTAACCCTAACCCTAACCCTAACCCTAACCCTAACCCTAACCCTAACCCTAACCCTAACCCTAACCCTAACCCTAACCCTAACCCTAACCCTAACCCTAACCCTAACCCTAACCCTAACCCTAACCCTAACCCTAACCCTAACCCTAACCCTAACCCTAACCCTAACCCTAACCCTAACCCTAACCCTAACCCTAACCCTAACCCTAACCCTAACCCTAACCCTAACCCTAACCCTAACCCTAACCCTAACCCTAACCCTAACCCTAACCCTAACCCTAACCCTAACCCTAACCCTAACCCTAACCCTAACCCTAACCCTAACCCTAACCCTAACCCTAACCCTAACCCTAACCCTAACCCTAACCCTAACCCTAACCCTAACCCTAACCCTAACCCTAACCCTAACCCTAACCCTAACCCTAACCCTAACCCTAACCCTAACCCTAACCCTAACCCTAACCCTAACCCTAACCCTAACCCTAACCCTAACCCTAACCCTAACCCTAACCCTAACCCTAACCCTAACCCTAACCCTAACCCTAACCCTAACCCTAACCCTAACCCTAACCCTAACCCTAACCCTAACCCTAACCCTAACCCTAACCCTAACCCTAACCCTAACCCTAACCCTAACCCTAACCCTAACCCTAACCCTAACCCTAACCCTAACCCTAACCCTAACCCTAACCCTAACCCTAACCCTAACCCTAACCCTAACCCTAACCCTAACCCTAACCCTAACCCTAACCCTAACCCTAACCCTAACCCTAACCCTAACCCTAACCCTAACCCTAACCCTAACCCTAACCCTAACCCTAACCCTAACCCTAACCCTAACCCTAACCCTAACCCTAACCCTAACCCTAACCCTAACCCTAACCCTAACCCTAACCCTAACCCTAACCCTAACCCTAACCCTAACCCTAACCCTAACCCTAACCCTAACCCTAACCCTAACCCTAACCCTAACCCTAACCCTAACCCTAACCCTAACCCTAACCCTAACCCTAACCCTAACCCTAACCCTAACCCTAACCCTAACCCTAACCCTAACCCTAACCCTAACCCTAACCCTAACCCTAACCCTAACCCTAACCCTAACCCTAACCCTAACCCTAACCCTAACCCTAACCCTAACCCTAACCCTAACCCTAACCCTAACCCTAACCCTAACCCTAACCCTAACCCTAACCCTAACCCTAACCCTAACCCTAACCCTAACCCTAACCCTAACCCTAACCCTAACCCTAACCCTAACCCTAACCCTAACCCTAACCCTAACCCTAACCCTAACCCTAACCCTAACCCTAACCCTAACCCTAACCCTAACCCTAACCCTAACCCTAACCCTAACCCTAACCCTAACCCTAACCCTAACCCTAACCCTAACCCTAACCCTAACCCTAACCCTAACCCTAACCCTAACCCTAACCCTAACCCTAACCCTAACCCTAACCCTAACCCTAACCCTAACCCTAACCCTAACCCTAACCCTAACCCTAACCCTAACCCTAACCCTAACCCTAACCCTAACCCTAACCCTAACCCTAACCCTAACCCTAACCCTAACCCTAACCCTAACCCTAACCCTAACCCTAACCCTAACCCTAACCCTAACCCTAACCCTAACCCTAACCCTAACCCTAACCCTAACCCTAACCCTAACCCTAACCCTAACCCTAACCCTAACCCTAACCCTAACCCTAACCCTAACCCTAACCCTAACCCTAACCCTAACCCTAACCCTAACCCTAACCCTAACCCTAACCCTAACCCTAACCCTAACCCTAACCCTAACCCTAACCCTAACCCTAACCCTAACCCTAACCCTAACCCTAACCCTAACCCTAACCCTAACCCTAACCCTAACCCTAACCCTAACCCTAACCCTAACCCTAACCCTAACCCTAACCCTAACCCTAACCCTAACCCTAACCCTAACCCTAACCCTAACCCTAACCCTAACCCTAACCCTAACCCTAACCCTAACCCTAACCCTAACCCTAACCCTAACCCTAACCCTAACCCTAACCCTAACCCTAACCCTAACCCTAACCCTAACCCTAACCCTAACCCTAACCCTAACCCTAACCCTAACCCTAACCCTAACCCTAACCCTAACCCTAACCCTAACCCTAACCCTAACCCTAACCCTAACCCTAACCCTAACCCTAACCCTAACCCTAACCCTAACCCTAACCCTAACCCTAACCCTAACCCTAACCCTAACCCTAACCCTAACCCTAACCCTAACCCTAACCCTAACCCTAACCCTAACCCTAACCCTAACCCTAACCCTAACCCTAACCCTAACCCTAACCCTAACCCTAACCCTAACCCTAACCCTAACCCTAACCCTAACCCTAACCCTAACCCTAACCCTAACCCTAACCCTAACCCTAACCCTAACCCTAACCCTAACCCTAACCCTAACCCTAACCCTAACCCTAACCCTAACCCTAACCCTAACCCTAACCCTAACCCTAACCCTAACCCTAACCCTAACCCTAACCCTAACCCTAACCCTAACCCTAACCCTAACCCTAACCCTAACCCTAACCCTAACCCTAACCCTAACCCTAACCCTAACCCTAACCCTAACCCTAACCCTAACCCTAACCCTAACCCTAACCCTAACCCTAACCCTAACCCTAACCCTAACCCTAACCCTAACCCTAACCCTAACCCTAACCCTAACCCTAACCCTAACCCTAACCCTAACCCTAACCCTAACCCTAACCCTAACCCTAACCCTAACCCTAACCCTAACCCTAACCCTAACCCTAACCCTAACCCTAACCCTAACCCTAACCCTAACCCTAACCCTAACCCTAACCCTAACCCTAACCCTAACCCTAACCCTAACCCTAACCCTAACCCTAACCCTAACCCTAACCCTAACCCTAACCCTAACCCTAACCCTAACCCTAACCCTAACCCTAACCCTAACCCTAACCCTAACCCTAACCCTAACCCTAACCCTAACCCTAACCCTAACCCTAACCCTAACCCTAACCCTAACCCTAACCCTAACCCTAACCCTAACCCTAACCCTAACCCTAACCCTAACCCTAACCCTAACCCTAACCCTAACCCTAACCCTAACCCTAACCCTAACCCTAACCCTAACCCTAACCCTAACCCTAACCCTAACCCTAACCCTAACCCTAACCCTAACCCTAACCCTAACCCTAACCCTAACCCTAACCCTAACCCTAACCCTAACCCTAACCCTAACCCTAACCCTAACCCTAACCCTAACCCTAACCCTAACCCTAACCCTAACCCTAACCCTAACCCTAACCCTAACCCTAACCCTAACCCTAACCCTAACCCTAACCCTAACCCTAACCCTAACCCTAACCCTAACCCTAACCCTAACCCTAACCCTAACCCTAACCCTAACCCTAACCCTAACCCTAACCCTAACCCTAACCCTAACCCTAACCCTAACCCTAACCCTAACCCTAACCCTAACCCTAACCCTAACCCTAACCCTAACCCTAACCCTAACCCTAACCCTAACCCTAACCCTAACCCTAACCCTAACCCTAACCCTAACCCTAACCCTAACCCTAACCCTAACCCTAACCCTAACCCTAACCCTAACCCTAACCCTAACCCTAACCCTAACCCTAACCCTAACCCTAACCCTAACCCTAACCCTAACCCTAACCCTAACCCTAACCCTAACCCTAACCCTAACCCTAACCCTAACCCTAACCCTAACCCTAACCCTAACCCTAACCCTAACCCTAACCCTAACCCTAACCCTAACCCTAACCCTAACCCTAACCCTAACCCTAACCCTAACCCTAACCCTAACCCTAACCCTAACCCTAACCCTAACCCTAACCCTAACCCTAACCCTAACCCTAACCCTAACCCTAACCCTAACCCTAACCCTAACCCTAACCCTAACCCTAACCCTAACCCTAACCCTAACCCTAACCCTAACCCTAACCCTAACCCTAACCCTAACCCTAACCCTAACCCTAACCCTAACCCTAACCCTAACCCTAACCCTAACCCTAACCCTAACCCTAACCCTAACCCTAACCCTAACCCTAACCCTAACCCTAACCCTAACCCTAACCCTAACCCTAACCCTAACCCTAACCCTAACCCTAACCCTAACCCTAACCCTAACCCTAACCCTAACCCTAACCCTAACCCTAACCCTAACCCTAACCCTAACCCTAACCCTAACCCTAACCCTAACCCTAACCCTAACCCTAACCCTAACCCTAACCCTAACCCTAACCCTAACCCTAACCCTAACCCTAACCCTAACCCTAACCCTAACCCTAACCCTAACCCTAACCCTAACCCTAACCCTAACCCTAACCCTAACCCTAACCCTAACCCTAACCCTAACCCTAACCCTAACCCTAACCCTAACCCTAACCCTAACCCTAACCCTAACCCTAACCCTAACCCTAACCCTAACCCTAACCCTAACCCTAACCCTAACCCTAACCCTAACCCTAACCCTAACCCTAACCCTAACCCTAACCCTAACCCTAACCCTAACCCTAACCCTAACCCTAACCCTAACCCTAACCCTAACCCTAACCCTAACCCTAACCCTAACCCTAACCCTAACCCTAACCCTAACCCTAACCCTAACCCTAACCCTAACCCTAACCCTAACCCTAACCCTAACCCTAACCCTAACCCTAACCCTAACCCTAACCCTAACCCTAACCCTAACCCTAACCCTAACCCTAACCCTAACCCTAACCCTAACCCTAACCCTAACCCTAACCCTAACCCTAACCCTAACCCTAACCCTAACCCTAACCCTAACCCTAACCCTAACCCTAACCCTAACCCTAACCCTAACCCTAACCCTAACCCTAACCCTAACCCTAACCCTAACCCTAACCCTAACCCTAACCCTAACCCTAACCCTAACCCTAACCCTAACCCTAACCCTAACCCTAACCCTAACCCTAACCCTAACCCTAACCCTAACCCTAACCCTAACCCTAACCCTAACCCTAACCCTAACCCTAACCCTAACCCTAACCCTAACCCTAACCCTAACCCTAACCCTAACCCTAACCCTAACCCTAACCCTAACCCTAACCCTAACCCTAACCCTAACCCTAACCCTAACCCTAACCCTAACCCTAACCCTAACCCTAACCCTAACCCTAACCCTAACCCTAACCCTAACCCTAACCCTAACCCTAACCCTAACCCTAACCCTAACCCTAACCCTAACCCTAACCCTAACCCTAACCCTAACCCTAACCCTAACCCTAACCCTAACCCTAACCCTAACCCTAACCCTAACCCTAACCCTAACCCTAACCCTAACCCTAACCCTAACCCTAACCCTAACCCTAACCCTAACCCTAACCCTAACCCTAACCCTAACCCTAACCCTAACCCTAACCCTAACCCTAACCCTAACCCTAACCCTAACCCTAACCCTAACCCTAACCCTAACCCTAACCCTAACCCTAACCCTAACCCTAACCCTAACCCTAACCCTAACCCTAACCCTAACCCTAACCCTAACCCTAACCCTAACCCTAACCCTAACCCTAACCCTAACCCTAACCCTAACCCTAACCCTAACCCTAACCCTAACCCTAACCCTAACCCTAACCCTAACCCTAACCCTAACCCTAACCCTAACCCTAACCCTAACCCTAACCCTAACCCTAACCCTAACCCTAACCCTAACCCTAACCCTAACCCTAACCCTAACCCTAACCCTAACCCTAACCCTAACCCTAACCCTAACCCTAACCCTAACCCTAACCCTAACCCTAACCCTAACCCTAACCCTAACCCTAACCCTAACCCTAACCCTAACCCTAACCCTAACCCTAACCCTAACCCTAACCCTAACCCTAACCCTAACCCTAACCCTAACCCTAACCCTAACCCTAACCCTAACCCTAACCCTAACCCTAACCCTAACCCTAACCCTAACCCTAACCCTAACCCTAACCCTAACCCTAACCCTAACCCTAACCCTAACCCTAACCCTAACCCTAACCCTAACCCTAACCCTAACCCTAACCCTAACCCTAACCCTAACCCTAACCCTAACCCTAACCCTAACCCTAACCCTAACCCTAACCCTAACCCTAACCCTAACCCTAACCCTAACCCTAACCCTAACCCTAACCCTAACCCTAACCCTAACCCTAACCCTAACCCTAACCCTAACCCTAACCCTAACCCTAACCCTAACCCTAACCCTAACCCTAACCCTAACCCTAACCCTAACCCTAACCCTAACCCTAACCCTAACCCTAACCCTAACCCTAACCCTAACCCTAACCCTAACCCTAACCCTAACCCTAACCCTAACCCTAACCCTAACCCTAACCCTAACCCTAACCCTAACCCTAACCCTAACCCTAACCCTAACCCTAACCCTAACCCTAACCCTAACCCTAACCCTAACCCTAACCCTAACCCTAACCCTAACCCTAACCCTAACCCTAACCCTAACCCTAACCCTAACCCTAACCCTAACCCTAACCCTAACCCTAACCCTAACCCTAACCCTAACCCTAACCCTAACCCTAACCCTAACCCTAACCCTAACCCTAACCCTAACCCTAACCCTAACCCTAACCCTAACCCTAACCCTAACCCTAACCCTAACCCTAACCCTAACCCTAACCCTAACCCTAACCCTAACCCTAACCCTAACCCTAACCCTAACCCTAACCCTAACCCTAACCCTAACCCTAACCCTAACCCTAACCCTAACCCTAACCCTAACCCTAACCCTAACCCTAACCCTAACCCTAACCCTAACCCTAACCCTAACCCTAACCCTAACCCTAACCCTAACCCTAACCCTAACCCTAACCCTAACCCTAACCCTAACCCTAACCCTAACCCTAACCCTAACCCTAACCCTAACCCTAACCCTAACCCTAACCCTAACCCTAACCCTAACCCTAACCCTAACCCTAACCCTAACCCTAACCCTAACCCTAACCCTAACCCTAACCCTAACCCTAACCCTAACCCTAACCCTAACCCTAACCCTAACCCTAACCCTAACCCTAACCCTAACCCTAACCCTAACCCTAACCCTAACCCTAACCCTAACCCTAACCCTAACCCTAACCCTAACCCTAACCCTA